>NC_049215.1:2355000-2362500 GCF_013347855.1 Anguilla anguilla | reverse complement strand
AAAACTGTACTATCTGTAGATCTTCAGTTTTCCACGTGTGCTCCAACTCCATCCGGAGACGATAATAACTTGCATCGAGTCGTGTCCAGTCACGCTGGGGTGGCTTTGCATTTACTCGAGCTGGGGGGGTTCGGGTTTATTCGAGCCGGGGGGGTTTGGGTTTATTCGAGCCAGGGGGGTTTGGGGTTTATTCGAGCCGGGGGGGTTTGGGTTTATTCGAGCCAGGGGGGTTTGGGGTTTATTCGAGCCGGGGGGGTTTGGGTTTATTCGAGCCAGGGGGGTTTGGGGTTTATTCGAGCCGGGGGGGGTTTGGGTTTATTCGAGCCGGGGGGGTTCGAGTTTATTCGAGCCGTGGGGGGTTTGGGGTTTTATCGGAGTGGGGGGGTTTGGGGTTTATTCGAGCTGGAGGGGTTTCGGGTTTACTCAAGCCGGGGGGGTTTGGAGTTTTATCGGAGTGCGGGGGGGGGGGGGGAGTTGGGGGGGGGGTTTGGGGTTAGGGTTAGGTTCTTGGGTTTATTCGAGCTGGAGGGGTTTCGGGTTTACTCAAGCCGGGGGGGTTTGGAGTTTTATCGGAGCGGGGGGGGTTTTGTTTCATCCGGGGGGTTTTGTCTGAGAGCGGATTTGCTGTCTCTCCTCAGGCTCAGCGGCAGGCTGCCTTTCCAGGAGAAAGACACACAGGAGACGGAAGCTAAAATCCAAGTCGCCAGATTTGACCTCAGCAAGCTCTACCCAAATGTATCCCAGAGTGCATCTCTCTTCCTGAAAAAGATCCTGTGCAGCTATCCGTGGTGAGTGCAGTGCTTCTATGGTGTTCTAGACTGCCTGATACTGCTGATATGTATCAGCAGAAGTGCTTTTGTCTTTATACAGTTCAATGCGAACAGTTGAATGCTTTTATATGATATAATGTGGGTTATTTAACATGTATTGGGGAGCAGTGTCGTGTGATGAAGCAGCTGGACTGACTCTCAGCTGAGGCACTGATGTACCCTTAAGCAAGGTGCTTAACCTAAATGGCTTCAGTAAAACATTGAGCTAGGAAAACGGACACTATGTAAAAAAATGGCAGATTGCGCTTTGGGGAAGAGTGCCTCCAAAATGCTTAACAGTAATATATCATTCAATGTGCATCAATTTTGCAACACATTACATGCAGCGCTCTTCACTTTTGCAAAAATTATATTTTATTCATCTTCATGATTTGTGCAATTCAATGAGGAGTGCCTTGTATGCATTGTTTTGTGTTTACGTTTCATTCAAAAAGCTTTAAAGTGGGATGACCTGGTGAAATTAAGGATAAGTGTGATCTGCATTGAACATACAGCAGGTTGAGCTGCTGAAGATTAGCCGCGGAAGGCTAACGGTTGACAGCCGCTCAAGCTTAGCCGCAGAAGGCTAACAGTTGACAGCTGCTCAAGCTTAGCCGAGGGAGGCTAACCGGCGTGTTTGTGTTTCAGGGCTCGCCCCACCATTAAGGACTGCTTCAACAACTCGTGGCTGCAGGACGCGTACCTGATGAAGCTCCGGCGGCAGACCCTCACCTTCACCACCACCCGTCTGAAGGAGTTCCTGGTGGACCACCAGCGCCATCGCTCGGAAGTGGCCACCAAACACAAGGTCCTGCTGCGCTCGTATCAGAGCACGCCGCAGACGCCCACCACGCCCACCACGCCCGGCACCAAGTGAGCCAGCGAGCGCAGCCGCGGAGGGCGAGAGGGCGGGGCAGGGCGGGGCCAGGGGGGCGGGGCTGAAGGGTGAAAGCATGCCAGGGCCTCCAGGAGAAAGGAGCGAACAGGACACGCCCCTCCACCCCTGACCCCGCCCCTCCTCTGCTCCGGACGCGAGAGCCGAGGCTTCGTTTCCACCACCCCCCCTCAGACCCCCCCTCCTTGGGGCAGGGCAGGGCGGGGCTCCGTGGCGGACTGGCCACGCCCACATGGGTTTAGGCCCGCGAGACTCCACAGCCCCGCCCCTGAAACCAGACTGGCTTTCTAAGCAGATACCTCACCGACTGTCTGACAGCATGCTTCTGCTTTTCTCTTTCCCCTCAACTCCTCCTCCCTCTCCCCCCTTCCTAATTTCAGTCTTTTCCACTGAGCTTTTTCCCTCAATCAATGCAGAGGGGTTGATCTTAGAAGACTGCTGAACGCTGACCCATTACAACTGAGAAATAACGTTTTCTGACCTTCTAATCAAAGCTCTCTTCTCTAAAACTGAGTTGTAGCGCTGTTGGTGAAAGAGTAATGTTAATGTGAATGTGACTCTGTCACCCAGCGACAGCCAGGCACTTCCTATCTGTGGATAAGTAAGGTGTACATCCTTCTCTTCCTCATTTATAAGCTCAGTCATGTTCTTTTCTCACCTTCATTCTTTTATCAATATGAATCAGAGTTTTTGCAGTAGTCGCAATGACTGACAGATGTCAAAGAGTGGATGGACACCACTGAGATGGGTTTTCCGTAGAATTAGCCAATGGCAGCGCGAGAAAGAATTGGCTTAAAGCCAGTGTTTCTTTAATGGACCCCGTGGGCTATTGGCTGCTGTCAGTGCTTCACAGTCACACGGTCAGAAGCACGCGGCCACTTGCATGTAAGCGTTCAGTTCCCAAAGACATGTCAAAAGGAGGAGTAGACGGCTGTCCTGAAGAACTTCAGCAGATTCAAACCTTTCGACGACAACCGCGTCCTGTAGGGTTTGCATACGGCTGAACGGAAGGCATGACTGCCAAATATCGCTGGTACGTACAGAACAGTCATTAAATATCGCCAACAACTCATGAGTAAGGACTCCAGATCAGATTTGTTTGCTATATTTTTGTTACGTTCTGTAACACCAGTTTATGTAAAATGGAGAGAGATTGCCCAATGGTTCAGCCTGATGAAAGGAGGGAGTTGAGGGTACAGGGGTCACAGAAAAAAGCCGGATCTGGTATGAAATGGAGGGTGTTTGGAAAGGAAGCTCCTGCAGTTGTTCATTAGCTTTAAGGCCAGGTCATCCTGCGCCACACGCTAACCAGTCCTGCGGCACGCCCTAACAATGCAAATGTGTTCCTGTACAGATTTTGCCTGTTTAACGTACGGAGCTAAATTTCTTCCTCCAGATTGACTACCTTACGTCAGATCATTCTATTTTTGGAAAAGAGATAAAAAGCATAGTTTTTACTGAACAAAATAGGGTTTGCATTTTTATTTGATTTTATTTATTTTTATTTTATTTTTTTTTTTTTTTTTTTTTTTTTTTTGAGAAGCATGTATGTCTCTGGCACATGAAACGTTCACTATAAAAATAAAGATAAAGATTCTATAAATACCCTGGCCTAACACTTCTGGCTGTACCTCTTGTCCATCTATTGTGGTAGTACCCTTTCTGTACTTAGTTACTGCAGTTTGGTTTTTTTTAATGTACATTTTGACCTAATTTAATTTCAAGAGATTGTTAAAGGAATCAAGATACATGCTAATGAGTTTCAAGCTACAAATTAATAATGTTTTAATGACAAATTGTCTATCACAGCATCACACAGTATTGAAATTATGTTTTGGATTTGATTTAGCTTACATTTTGAAATTGATAGCTAAGAAAACAACAGATTTGTTTGTTTTAGAAAACAAGTATGAAAAAGTTTTCTGACATACTTACATAGCTGAAAAAAGGATTTTGAAATCATGAATTGAAATCAGCTGAAATCAGTGTTTCTTTCTGTTTAACTAATGAAGAAATTGTTTTTTTTTTTTCTTCTTTTAAGTAATTTCTTAAGGAAAATATTATACAGACACATGAACTAGGCTTGATGTTGGACACAACATATAATATTGGTAGTAGAAGTATTGTACTTGACATGTTGTGTAACCAGGAAGTTAGTGACAGCACTAATATGGGTCATGTACCGTAGCTGACTGTAAAATTCCCTTTTATTTTTTGAGCAAATGCAACAGTGTTTTCTTTTTTGGCAATAGACTGTTTACAGAAGTCTTCTTGGATGTGTAATTGGACTTTGTGGTCAAGTGTGAGAATGTTGAGTTGCTGCTTGTGTAATACCGTCACTACGTTTGGCGTGAAGCTGTCATAGAGCTGTGATCCCATAACAGAACTACTGTTGTGTTCCTTACCTATGGAGTAAACTTGGGAGTGTTCCTTCAAAGCCTCAGTATTCATAATAGATGATAACATCCTCAGTATATTTCACATGGTTGGTCATATAGGAAGATACTCACAAGGATATTTTTGTTTGTTTTTTATTGATCTATACTTTGACTGTGTAAATATAGATGCCTTGAGAGTTCTTGTGAATGTTATTGAAGTTGATGGGGGATTCTTGCACAACCCAGCATAACATGCAGTAGGGTGAACTGCGTTCTTACATTTGGAGAAAAGTTGAACCCAGAGTGAGTTCTGTCAGTAGATTAAGTTGAACGCAGAGTGTGTTCTGTCAGTAGATTAAGCTGAACACAGAGCATGTTCTGTCAGTAGTTTAAGATGAACACAGAGCATGTTCTGTCAGTAGTATAAAATGAACCCAGAGTAAGTTCTGTGAGTACATTAAGATGAACACAGATCATGTTCTGTCACCAGCTTCAGCTGAATCCAGAACAAATTCAGTCAGCAGTAAAGCTACATAAATGTTTAACGTTGAGATGAGTTGCACGCCAGGTTGCGGTTCTAGTCACCTGCCACTGATTTCCAGGGAACAGGCATTCATACCACAGATATGAATGTTTTCCTGTACTCTGTCGCCATAGAAACAGTACAGTACCTGCCCCTGACCTTAAGTCAATTTTGATGCACCCCTCCCCCTACAGAACGTCCAGTCTGAGGGACAGGTTTCGTGGGGTAGGCTTGTTCCCAGAGAAGGCCATGCGAAGTTTTGTACATGCAAGTGGGTAAATCTACAAAGGAGAGGGATTCGGTTACGCGTGGGGGAGCTTTGGGTCGGTGAGAGACCCTTTGGCATTTAAGACGCTCCCTCGAACCGGCGGCCGCCCCTGGGGACGAGCCTCTTTAGAAACCGCAGACGGGAGCACGCGATCTGCACCTTCACAGCGATGGCCGCCATTTTCAATCGTATGTAAAGTGTTATTTCCAGTGGTTTGCTTATTTATTTATTTATTGTTCAGACTCAGTTATGACTCTGGAACCTTTTACAACTTTGTGGAATTACTCATTTAACTCTGGTGTGACTCTAAGGCATGATAGCTGAGTACAAAGAATCCTAATAAAAAAGCATCCGACAAACTGCAGTCTGTGTTCTGTGTACGTGTGCAGGGTGTGTGTCCTAAGACCCAGCCATTAGTTTCTGTTCCCTGTAGGGGACGTGAGTTTCTGGTCTTAATTTCAAGAACCATATACCCTACTATGCTAAAACCTACACTGCAAGGGACGCTGAATAATAAAGTAATAAAATAATATTTTTATTTTGATACTTCAACTTTTTTTTCTTTTTGCAGGACTCAGGAGGATTAAACACAGGAAAACTGTTTGGGGTCAAATCGTGATACAGCTCTGCAGTGGCTCTCATCTGATGCCATCTGTACTAGCAAACCTTTAGGATCAGCAATAAATAGATCAATAAATAAATAAAATCTTTAGGATCAGCAATAAAGAAATAAATAAAATGTTAAAGATGAGCAGTAAATAAGTACAATCATTAGGATTAGCAATAAATAAATAAACAAATAAATAAATAAATAAATAAAATCTTTATGATTAGCAATAAATAGATAAATTATTTTATTAATTCATTAAATATTTAAGATTAGTGTCCCAGCTACGTACACTGGTTAGGAACCTACATTCAAACATTTTGTGTTTTCTCTGTAAAGCCACAGTCAATTTTTATTTAGCAATTTGTTGTTAACTGTTAAATGATCTGTAGTCTCCATAAATCCAACAGTGGTAGGTAAATTTAACTTATATGCATAACAGTGTTATTACTGTTGGCCAGTGCTTAAACTGAACACAGTGTGCATATAAAAGATGGATAAAGGAATGTTAATGCATATAAAAAATATTTTCTTATGAGCATAGACCTGCTTCCCATAACACCTTGACAAGAGCACACATCTACTAACGGAGAATTGCTATCAGGCGGTTGTAAAACTACAAATAGAACCTAACTAAACTACAAATAGAACCCAGCATACTCGGCCTACATCTGAGGCCCAGGGGAAGGGCTTGGAAGAGCGAGAGAACGTGATGAGATGAGCGATTGTCCCTGGAACCTGGTGCAGAACTCTGGCTGGGCGTGGCAGGCGTGGTAACTCCGTGTGGTAAAGGCCATCAGCTGAGAGCAGTCCATCAGCGCAGTGCATTATGCGCTCCTCAACTGCTCTAGACTGAACCCCACCTGTTCGGTTCCACACAAGGGAGCACTCATGCCTCGTCCCCACCCCATTTCTCCGGCATGCAAGGCCCACCATTAGTGCCCCTCCGAAACCCCCAGGGGCACTTGATGTGACGGCTATATAAGGTCTGGCTGGCAGCTTCTACAGGGCAGGGGGGGGCAGAGCATCTTTTATCAGTGCTGCCATACTGAGGAATGCCGAGATCCTCCAAAGAAGGCCATGTTCTGGAATGTTCTGGCCTCCTCCCAGACCCTGCTATCCAGAGGAATCCCCGCGGACACGGTACGCATCATATATATTAAACCGCTTCCAGAGGGGCAGCAGTCTACACTGTCAGTAAGGCCCAGTGCGAGGGGGTGAGAGAGCGAGAGAGAGCGAGAGAGAGCGAGAGGACTCCCGTCAGGACCGTCTCTGGAACCCACCCAGGGTGAGGCACATCGTTTCTTTTTCAGTACGGACAGGCTGGCAGAGACCACTGCTCTTACACTTTTCAATGGGGATATCATATCAGCTGGGCAGAGACCACTGCTCTTACACTTTTGAATGGGGATATCATATCAGCTGGGCAGAGACCACTGCTCTTACACTTTTCAATGGGGATATCATATCAGCTGGGCAGAGACCACTGCTCTTACACTTTTGAATGGGGATATCATATCAGCTGGGCAGAGACCACTGCTCCTACACTTTTCAATGGGGATATCATATCAGCTGGGCAGAGACCACTGCTCTTACACTTTTTCAATGGGGATATCATATCAGCTGGGCAGAGACCACTGCTCCTACACTTTTGAATGGGGATATTATATCAGCTTGGGCAGAGACCACTGCTCTTAAACTTTTCTGTCTGATCAGATATGGTAAGAAGGTTCTGCCAATGGTTATGTAAAACAAAGAGATTTATATTGCGTGAAATTGTAGAATTAGCTTAAACAGCTAAAAAAGGACAATGGATGAGGTCAGGGGTGTACTCCAGTCCTGGGGGACCAGTCCGTATGGTGGATTTTACTCCAGTAGATTCCCCTGACTTAGTTTTCTAACAGCCGTGTAAGCATTGCTCGTCGACCCCTCTACCAGACCACAGGATAATGTTGCAGCTGTTGATGAACAAAAAAATCTGATCGAGATTTGATTGAGCTGGCACGAAATCCCAAAATGG